>NC_092245.1:539297-566797 GCF_036320965.1 Panulirus ornatus | reverse complement strand
TAGGGGTCATAGGTAGAAATCATCCTTACTCTTTATAATTCATTGATTCATTCACATCTTGAATATTGTAGTCAGTTTTGGTCACCCTATCTAAAAAGAAAAAAAAGATAGAATGGAGAAAATACTGAGTCGAACTACTGAGATGATTCCCGGAATGAGGGACAAATCCTACGAGATTGGTTAAACGACTGGAGTCTATTCACTTTAGAAAAGAGAAGGTTCAGAGGTGATTAAAAACAAGCATTCAAAATGATCAAAGGCTATAATAATCTTGATCTACCAAATCACTCACAATTTGATTCGTCTGATTTTACTCTCAGTAATGGATACAGAACTGATGGGCAAACGATCTATCTCGAGTAAGGCGAAGTGCTTATTCTTCCAGAAGATAATGCTACTCATATGGAACTATTTGCCGACTACAGTGGCTGAAATCAGTACTACAAATACGCTTGAGAATAAACTTGATAAGTATTTTCCTTCACGTCCATGACTTTTATTATCAACGCCTGCAGTCAAAATGACAATTTGCACATTATTCTCTTTGAATGATCTGTATCTCTTCTAACTTTTACCATGCTATTCCGTAAGTTTCTGATATCTTTCACTATCATGAATGGCCTCAAAAGGACCCAGTGGTCTCTTGCTGTTTGAATTCCTTTGTAAGCCTTTGGAACATTGAGATGTTGGGTTAGTGGGTCAAGCTGGTGGAGTTGACGAGTAGGACTTTTTTAGAATGAATTTTCTCTATCAAATATGATGCGCTAAAACCATTCCTGACGCGAGAGCAGGACTCCGCACAAGGACGGATCAATCCTTTGCATAAACGGAGCAACTGTTTAGAAGAAGAAAAATTACGGTGTCTAAAAAAAGGACTACCAGTTTCTTAGAGGCAATAATAGCAATTTGTGTAATGTGAGGTTTCTAAGATTAACTAGATGTTACAGTGGCAGTAAGTATGAACACTGTGTTCTGATGGGATTTCAGATCCATCACACGATGGAGGCAAGTTGTGAGGTGTTGAGAGAGAGAGAGAGAGAGAGAGAGAGAGAGAGAGAGAGAGAGAGAGAGAGAGAGAGAGAGAGTCATGGGCAGAAATTGGGTTTTGCAGACATTAAACTTCACCAGGTTCCGTATGCCCAGTTGAGAAGTTCTCTCAGAGTCTAAGTTTACAAAGGAAGTTGCAATGAGACGAGATGCATATTCAGCGAGATAGGATAGACAGATTTTGAGGAAAGTGGAGGAAAGCAGCGTTGAGTCGTCCGCCTAAATGCATTTGCTTATCTGTAGAAGTAAGGAAATTGTTGGTAACAAAAAGGAAAAAGAAGGGGAGTGTTCGGAGATCAGACAGAACCTTAAGGACACCAGTGTTAAAACAATATGGGAAGAGGCAACCAACGTAATGATCCACGAGGGAGTATATAACACGTTAACGTGCTGTCTGTAGTGAATATGTACAATTTTCTTTTACTACGGAAAACTAGCCGAAATGTAAGACAGTAAACTCCACCTTCATTCTGCCGTTCTTTTCCACCATGTGATTTATATATATATATATATATATATATATATATATATATATATATATATATATATATATATATATATATATTCATTTTGCTTTGTCGGTGTCTCCCGCGTTAGCGAGGTAGCGCAATGAAACACACGAAAGAATGGCCCAACCCACCCACATACACATGAATATACATACACGTCCACACACGGAAATATACATACCTATACATCTCAATGTATACATATATATATACACACACAGACATATACATATATACACATGTATATTTCATACTGTCTGCCCTTATTCATTCTCATTGCCACACCACCACACATGAAATAAAAACCCCTTCCCTCCAAATGTGCGCGAGGTAGCAATAGGAAAAGACAACAAAGGCCCCTTTCGTTCACACTCATTCTCTAGATGTCATGTAATAATGTACCGAAAACACAGATCCCTTCCCACATCCAGGCTCCACAGAACTTTCCATGGCTTACCCCAGACGCTTCATATGCCCTGCTTCAATCCATTGACAGCACGTCGGCCCCAGTAAACCACATCATTCCAATTCACTCTATTCCTTGCACGCCTTTCAACTCCTGTATGTTCAGGCCCCGATCACTCAAAATCTTTTTCACTCCATCTTTCCACCTCCAATATGGTCTCCCACTTCTCCTCGTTCCCCCCACCTCTGATACATATATCCTCTTGGTCAATCTTTCCTCACTGATTCTCTCCATGTGACCAAACCATTTCAAAACACCCTCTTCTACTCTCTCAACCACACTCTTTTTATTATCACACATCTCTCTTACACCATTATTACTTACTCAATCAAACCACCTCACACAACATATTGTCCTCAAACATCTCATTTCCAGCATATCCACCCTCGTGCGCACAACTCTATCCATAGCCCACGCCTCACAACCATATAACATTGTTGGAACCACTATTCCTTCAAACATACCCATTTTTGCTTTCTGAGATAATGTTCTCGACTTAACACATTCTTCAAGGCTCCCAGAACTTTCGCCCCCTCCCCCACCCTATGTTTCACTTCCGCTTACATGGTTCCATCCACTGCCAGATCCTAGGAGCCTTGAAGAATATATATATATATATATATATATATATATATATATATATATATATATATATATATATATATATATATATATATATATATATATATATATATATATATATATATATATATAATCCTCCCCTCTCATTTTTTTATTTTAATTTTCCAAAGGAAGGAACAGAGAGGGGGGCCAGGTGAGGGTATTCCCTCAAAGGCCCAGTCCTCTGTTCTTAACGCTACCTCGTTATCGCGGGAAATGGCGAATAGTATGAAAAAAAATATATATATATGTATATAAATATATATATATATAAATATATATTTATATATATATATAATATATATATATATATATATATATATATATATATTATATATATATATATATATATATATATATATATATATATATATATATTATATATAATATATAATAATATATATTTATATAATATATAAATATATATATATATATATATATATATATATATATATATATAATATATTTTTTTTTTTTTTTTTTTTTTTTTTTTTTATACTTTGTCGCTGTCTCCCGCGTTTGCGAGGGTAGGCGCAAGGAAACAGACGAAGAAATGCCCCCCCCCCCATACAACATGTACATACACACGTCCACACACGCAAATATACATACCTACACAGCTTTCCATGGTTTACCCCAGACGCTTCACATGCCTTGATTCAATCCACTGACAGCACGTCAACCCCTGTATACCACATCGCTCCAATTCACTCTATTTCTTGCCCTCCTTTCACCCTCCTGCATGTTCAGGCCCCGATCACACAAAATCTTTTCACTCCATCTTTCCACCTCCAATTTGGTCTCCCTCTTCTCCTCGTTCCCTCCACCTCCGACACATATATCCTCTTGGTCAATCTCTCCTCACTCATTCTCTCCATGTGCCCAAACCATTTCAAAACACCCTCTTCTGCTCTCTCAACCACGCTCTTTTTATTTCCACACATCTCTCTTACCCTTACGTTACTTACTCGATCAAACCACCTCACACCACACATTGTCCTCAAACATCTCATTTCCAGCACATCCATCCTCCTGCGCACAACTCTATCCATAGCCCACGCCTCGCAACCATACAACATTGTTGGAACCACTATTCCTCAAACATACCCATTTTTGCTTTCCGAGATAATGTTCTCGACTTCCACACATTTTTCAAGGCTCCCAAAATTTTCGCCCCCTCCCCCACCCTATGATCCACTTCCGCTTCCATGGTTCCATCCGCTGACAGATCCACTCCCAGATATCTAAAACACTTCACTTCCTCCAGTTTTTCTCCATTCAAACTCACCTCCCAATTGACTTGACCCTCACCCCTACTGTACCTAATAACCTTGCTCTTATTCACATTTACTCTCAACTTTCTTCTTCCACACACTTTACCAAACTCAGTCACCAGCTTCTGCAGTTTCTCACATGAATCAGCCACCAGCGCTGTATCATCAGCGAACAACAACTGACTCACTTCCCAAGCTCTCTCATCCCCAACAGACTTCATACTTGCCCCTCTTTCCAAGACTCTTGCATTTACCTCCCTAACAACCCCATCCATAAACAAATTAAACAACCATGGAGACATCACACACCCCTGCCGCAAACCTACATTCACTGAGAACCAATCACTTTCCTCTCTTCCTACACGTACACATGCCTTACATCCTCGATAAAAACTTTTCACTGCTTCTAACAACTTGCCTCCCACACCATATATTCTTAATACCTTCCACAGAGCATCTCTATCAACTCTATCATATGCCTTCTCCAGATCCATAAATGCTACATACAAATCCATTTGCTTTTCTAAGTATTTCTCACATACATTCTTCAAAGCAAACACCTGATCCACACATCCTCTACCACTTCTGAAACCGCACTGCTCTTCCCCAATCTGATGCTCTGTACATGCCTTCACCCTCTCAATCAATACCCTCCCATATAATTTACCAGGAATACTCAACAAACTTATACCTCTGTAATTTGAGCACTCACTCTTATCCCCTTTGCCTTTGTACAATGGCACTATGCACGCATTCCGCCAATCCTCAGGCACCTCACCATGAGTCATACATACATTAAATAACCTTACCAACCAGTCAACAATACAGTCACCCCCTTTCTTAATAAATTCCACTGCAATACCATCCAAACCTGCTGCCTTCCCGGCTTTCATCTTCCGCAAAGCTTTTACTACCTCTTCTCTGTTTACCAAATCATTTTCCCTAACCCTCTCACTTTGCACACCACCTCGACCAAAACACACCCTATATCTGCCATTTCTGTCATCAGACACATTCAACAAACCTTCAAAATACTCATTCCATCTCCTTCTCACATCACCGTATTGTATCACCTCCCCTTTACGCCCTTCACTGAAGTTCCCATTTGCTCCCTTGTCTTACGCACCCTATTTACCTCCTTCCAGAACATCTTTTTATTTTCCCTAAAATTTACTGATAGTCTCTCACCCAACTCTCATTTGCCCTTTTTTTCACCTCTTGCACCTTTCTCTTGACCTCCCGTCTCTTTCTTTTATACTTCTCCCACTCAATATATATATATATATAATAAAATATATATATATATATATATATATTTTATATATATATATATATATATATATATATATATATATATATATATATATATATATATATATATATATATATATAAATATATATATATATATATATATATATATATATATATATATATATATATATATATATATATATATAAATATATATATATATATATATGTATATATATTTTTTTTTTTTTTTTTTGCTTTGTCGCTGTCTCCCGCGTTTGCGAGGTAGCGCAAGGAAAGACGAAAGAAATGGCCCAACCCACCCCCATACACATGCCTTGATTCAATCCACTGACAGCACGTCAACCCAGGTATACCACATCGCTCCAATTCACTCAGTTCTTTGCCCTCCTTTCACCCTCCTGCATGTTCAGGCCCCAATCACACAAAATCTTTTTCACTCCATCTTTCCACCTCCAATTTGGTCTCCCTCTTCTCCTTGTTCCCTCCACCTCCGACACATATATCCTCTTGGTCAATCTTTCCTCACTCATTCTCTCCATGTGAGCAAACCATTTCAAAACACCCTCTTCTGATCTCTCAACCACGCTCTTTTTATTTCCACACATCTCTCTTACCCTTACGTTACTTACTCGATCAAACCACCTCACACCACACATTGTCCTCAAACATCTCATTTCCAGCACATCCATCCTCCTGCGCACAACTCTATCCATAGTCCACGCCTCGCAACCATACAACATTGTTGGAACCACTATTCCTTCAAACATACCCATTTTTGCTTTCCGAGATAATGTTCTCGACTTCCACACATTCTTCAAGGCTCCCAGAATTTTCGCCCCCTCCCCCACCCTATGATCCACTTCCACTTCCATGGTTCCATCCGCTGCCAGATCCACTCCCAGATACCTAAAACACTTCACTTCCTCCAGTTTTTCTCCATTCAAACTCACCTCCCAGTTGAATTGACCCTCAACCCTACTGTACCTAATAACCTTGCTCTTAATCACATTTACTCTTAACTTTCTTCTTTCACACACTTTACTAAACTCAGTCACCAGCTTCTGCAGTTTCTCACATGAATCAGCCACCAGCGCTGTATCATCAGCGAACAACAACTGACTCACTTCCCAAGCTCTCTCATCCCCAACAGACTTCATACTTGCCCCTCTTTCCAAAACTCTTGCATTCACCTCCCTAACAACCCCATCCATAAACAAATTAAACAACCATGGAGACATCACACACCACTGCAGGAAACCTACATTCACTGAGAACCAATCACTTTCCTCTCTTCCTACACGTACACATGCCTTACATCCTTGATAAAAACTTTTCACTGCTTCAAACAACTTGCCTCCCACACCATATATTCATAATACCTTCCACAGAGCATCTCTATCAACTCTATCATATGCCTTCTCCAGATCCATAAATGCTACATACAAATCCATTTGCTTTTCTAAGTATTTCTCACATACATTCTTCAAAGCAAACACCTGATCCACACATCCTCTACCACTTCTGAAACCACACTGCTCCTCCCCAATCTGATGCTCTGTACATGCCTTCACCCTCTCAATAAATACCCTCACATATAATTTGCCAGGAATACTCAACAAACTTATACCTCTGTAATTTGAGCACTCACTCTTATCCCCTTTGCCTTTGTACAGTGGCACTATGCACGCATTCCGCCAATCCTCAGGCACCTCACCATGAGTCATACATACATTAAATAACCTTACCAACCAGTCCACAATACAGTCACCCCCTTTTTGAATAAATTCCACTGCAATACCATCCAAACCTGCTGCCTTGCCGGCTTTCATCTTCCGCAAAGCTTTTACTACCTCTTCTCTGTTTACCAACTCATTTTCCCTAACCCTCGCACTTTGCACACCACCTCGACCAAAACACCCTATATCTGCCACTCTATCATCAAACACATTCAACAAACCTTAAAAATACTCACTCCATCTCCTTCTCACATCACCACTACTTGTTATCACCTCCCCATTTGCGCCCTTCACTGAAGTTCCCATTTGCTCCATTGTCTTACGCACTTTATTTACCTCTTTCCAGAACATCTTTTTATTCTCCCTAAAATTTAATGATACTCTCTCACCCCAACTCTCATTTGCCCTTTCTTTCACCTCTTGCACCTTTCTCTTGACCTCCTGTCTCTTTCTTTTATACGTCTCCCACTCAATTTAATTTTTTCCCTGCAAAAATCGTCCAAATGCCTCTCTCTTCTCTTTCACTAATACTCTTACTTCTTCATCCCACCACTCACTACCCTTTCTAATCAACCCACCTCCCACTCTTCTCATGCCACAAGCATCTTTTGCGCAATCCATCACTGATTCCCTAAATACATCCCATTCCTCCCCCACTCCCCTTACTTCCATTGTTCTCACCTTTTTCCATTCTGTACTCAGTCTCTCCTGGTACTTCCTCACACAAGTCTCCTTCCCAAGCTCACTTACTCTCACCACCCTCTTCACCCCAGCATTCACTCTTCTTTTCTGAAAACCCATACAAATCTTCACCTTAGCCTCCACAAGATAATGATCAGACATTCCTCTAGTTGCACCTCTCAGCACATTAATATCCAAAAGTCTCTCTCGCACGCCTGTCAATTAACACGTAATCCAATAACGCTCTCTGGCCATGCACCCTTCCCTCATCCCTGGGAATAGGGTAGAAAAAATACTTCCCACGTATTCCCTGCGTGTCGTAGAAGGCGACTAAAAGGGAAGGTAGCGGGGGACCGAAAATCTTTCCCCCCCCCCGTTTTTTTTTCTTAATTTTCCATAGGAAGGTACAGAGAAGGAGGCCGGGTGAGGATGTTTCCTCAGGGGCCCAGTCCTCTGTTCTTAAAGCGAATAGAATTAAAGAAAGAATATATATATATATATATATATATATATATATATATATATATATATATATATATATATATATATATATATATATATATATATATATATATGTATAATTATATATATATATATATATATATATATATTTATATATATATATATATTTCTGCTTTGTCGCTGTCTCGTGCGTTTGCGAGGTAGCGCAAGAACACAGACGAAAGAAATGGCCCAACCCACCCCATAGACATGTATATACATACGTCCATATATAAATATATATATATATATATATATATATATATATATATATATATATATATATATATATATATATATATATATATATATATATATATATATATTTATATATATATATATATATTTCTGCTTTGTCGCTGTCTCGTGCGTTTACGAGGTAGCGCAAGAACACAGACGAAAGAAATGGCCCAACCCACCCCCATAGACATGTATATACATACGTCCACACACGAAAATATACATACCTACACAGCTTTCCATGGTTTACCCCAGACCCTTCACATGCCCTGATTCAATCCACTGACAGCACGTCAACCCCGGTATACCACATCAATCCAATTCACTCTATTCCTTGCCCTCCTTTCACCCTCCTGCATGTTCAGGCCCCGATCACACAAAATCTTTTTCACTTCATCTTTCCACCTCCAATTTGGTCTCCCACTTCTCCTCGTTCCCTCCACCCCCGACACATATATCCTCTTGGTCAATCTTTCCTCACTTATTCTCTCCATGTGCCCAAACCATTTCAAAACACCCTCTTCTGCTCTCTCAGCCACACTCTTTTTATTTCTACACATCTCTCTTACTCTTTCGTTACTTACTCGATCAAACCACCTCACACCACACATTGTCCTCAAACATCTCATTTCCAGCACATCCATCCTCCTGCGCACAACTCTATCCATAGCCCACGCCTCGCAACCATACAACATTGTTGGAACCACTATTCCTTCAAACATACCCATTTTTGCTTTCCGAGATAATATTCTCGACTTCCACACATTCTTCAAGGCTCCCAGGATTTTCGCCCCCTCCCACTCCCGATGATCCACTTCCGCTTCCATGGTTCCATCCGCTGCCAGATCCACTCCCAGATATCTAAAACACTTTACTTCCTCCAGTTTTGCTCCATTCAAACTTACCTCCCAATTAACTTGACCCTCAACCCTACTGTACCTAATTACCTTGCTCTTATTCACATTTACTCTTAACTTTCTTCTTTCACACACTTTACCAAACTCAGTCACCAGCTTCTGCAGTTTCTCACATGAATCAGCCACCAGCGGTGTATCATCAGCGAACAACAACTGACTCACTTCCCAAGCTCTCTCATCCCCAACAGACTTCATACTTGCCCCTCTTTCCAAAACTCTTGCATTCACCTCCCTAACAACCCCATCCATAAACAAATTAAACAACCATGGAGACATCACACACCCCTGCCGTAAACCTACATTCACTGAGAACCAATCACTTTCCTCTCTTCCTACACGTACACATGCCTTTCATCCTCGATAAAAACTTTTCACTGCTTCTGGCAACTTGCCTCCCGCACCATATATTCTTAATACCTTCCACAGAGCATCTCTATCAACTCTATCATATGCCTTCTCCAGATCCATAAATGCTACATACAAATCCATTGCTTTTCTAATATTTCTCCCATACATTCTTCAAAGAAAACACCTGAATCCACACTTCCTCTCCCACTTCTAAAAACCAAAACTGCTCTTCCTAATCTGATGCTCGTACATGCCTTCACCCCTAAAATTCAATACCCTCCCATAAAATTTACCGGAATACTCAAAAAAATTTATCCCTCTGTAATTTGAGCCCCTCACTCTTATCCCCTTTTTGCCCTTCTACAAGGGGCACTATGCCAGAAATCCTCCCTTCCTTGTATTTTTTAACTTCAAAAAGGGGGAAAACCCAGGGGAAAGGGAGTCACGAGGGAGTGCTCATCCTCCTCGAAGGCTCAGACTGGGGTGTCCCAAATGGGGTGTGGGTGTAACCAAAATGTGAAAAATGGATAGATAGTTAGTATGCTTGAGGAAAAAAACCCATTTTTTTGGCTCTGAGTTTAAACGAAGCTCAAGGTAAAGGGGAAAAAGTGGTTGGGGTTTCTTTGGAGAAATTCAGGGGTTTTTGTGAGAGGGGCAAAGCAAGGGAAGGAGTAGCATTTCTCCGGAAACAGGAGTTGTTGGGGGGGATGTGATAGAATGTAAAAAAGAAAATTCCCCTATTAATATGGGCAAAAACTTTAAAGTGATGGAGAGAAAGGGGGGATTTTTAGTGCAAAATCACCTGGGCATGAGAAGAAAGATCATGAGAGGGAAGTGTTTTTGGGAGCAGCTGAAGAGTGTGTTAGTGGTTTTTGATGCACGGAAAACCGGGTATGGTGATGGGGGAAATTTTAATGAAATGGGAGTAATGTGGGAGTTGAGGGAATAATTGGTAACATGGGGTGTTCGTGGGTTTTAAATGGAAAGGTGAAGAGCTTGTAGAAATTTTTGTGCTGAAAAAGGACTGGGGATAGGGAAAAAACCGGGTTTTAAAAAACAGATATGCATAAGTAACGTAATGCAAGAAGGAAGATGGCCAGAGAGCGTAAATTGGATTTTCGTGGTTAATTGACAGGCGTGCGAAAGATGACCCTTTTTGGGTTTTTAATGTGCTTTAGAGGCAACTGGAGGATGGGCTGATCATTATCTTGTAAGGCTAAGGTGAAGATTTGTATGGGTTTTTAGAAGAAGAGTGAAAAGCTGGGGTGAAGAGGGTGGTGAGAGTAATGACTTTGGAAGGAGACTTGGGTTTAAAGGGAAGTACCAGGAGAGACTGATTTCAGAATGGAAAAATTTGAAACAATGGAAGTAAGGGAGTGGGAGGGAAAGGGATGTATTTAGGGGATCATGAATTTGGGTATTCGCAAAAGATGCTTGTAGCATGAGAAAGTGGGAAGTGGGTTGATTAGAAAGGATAGTGGGGTGGGGGGGATGAAAAAGTAAGATTATTAGTGAAAAGAAGAAAAGAGGCAGTTGGAAAGATTTTTGCAGGGGAAAAAATGCAATTGATGGGAGATGTATAAAAGAAAGAGACAGGAGGTCAAAGAAAAGTGCAAGAGGTGAAAAAAGGGCAAATGAGAGTTGGGGTGAGAGAGGGATCGTTAAATTTTAGGGAAAAATAAAAAGAGTTCTGGAAGGAGGTAAATAAAGTTCGTAAGACAAGGAGCAAATGGGACTTCCCAGTGAGGGCCGCAAATGGGGAGGTGATAACAAGTAGTGGTGATGTGAGAAGGGAGATGAGTGAGTATTTGAAGGTTTGTTGAATGTGTTTGATGATAGAGGGCAGACATAGGTGTTTTGGTCGAGGTGTTGCAAAGTGAGGGGGTTAGGGAAAATGATGGAAACGAGAAGGGGTAGTAAAGACTTTGCGGAAGATGAAAGCCGGGAACGCAGCAGGTTTTGGATGGTATTGCAGGGGAATTTTTAAAAAAAGGGGGTGACTTTTATTATTTGGACGGGTTTTGAAAAGGTTTTTCAATGTTTTGTATGACTCGTGGAGGAAAATATATATATAATATATATATATAATATATATAATATATTAAATATATATATAATATATTTTTTTTTTTTTTTTTTTTTTTTTTTTTATACTTTGTCGCTGTCTCCCGCGTTTGCGAGGTAGCGCAAGGAAACAGACGAAAGAAATGGCCCAACCCCCCCATACACATGTACATACACACGTCCACACACGCAAATATACATACCTACACAGCTTTCCATGGTTTACCCCAGACGCTTCACATGCCTTGATTCAATCCACTGACAGCACGTCAACCCCTGTATACCACATCGCTCCAATTCACTCTATTCCTTGCCCTCCTTTCACCCTCCTGCATGTTCAGGCCCCGATCACACAAAATCTTTTTCACTCCATCTTTCCACCTCCAATTTGGTCTCCCTCTTCTCCTCGTTCCCTCCACCTCCGACACATATATCCTCTTGGTCAATCTTTCCTCACTCATTCTCTCCATGTGCCCAAACCATTTCAAAACACCCTCTTCTGCTCTCTCAACCACGCTCTTTTTATTTCCACACATCTCTCTTACCCTTACGTTACTTACTCGATCAAACCACCTCACACCACACATTGTCCTCAAACATCTCATTTCCAGCACATCCATCCTCCTGCGCACAACTCTATCCATAGCCCACGCCTCGCAACCATACAACATTGTTGGAACCACTATTCCTTCAAACATACCCATTTTTGCTTTCCGAGATAATGTTCTCGACTTCCACACATTTTTCAAGGCTCCCAAAATTTTCGCCCCCTCCCCCACCCTATGATCCACTTCCGCTTCCATGGTTCCATCCGCTGACAGATCCACTCCCAGATATCTAAAACACTTCACTTCCTCCAGTTTTTCTCCATTCAAACTCACCTCCCAATTGACTTGACCCTCAACCCTACTGTACCTAATAACCTTGCTCTTATTCACATTTACTCTTAACTTTCTTCTTCCACACACTTTACCAAACTCAGTCACCAGCTTCTGCAGTTTCTCACATGAATCAGCCACCAGCGCTGTATCATCAGCGAACAACAACTGACTCACTCCCAAGCTCTCTCATCCCCAACAGACAATTCATACTTCCCCCTCTTTCCAGGACTCTTTCCTTTTTCCTCCCTAACAACCCCATCCATAAACAAATTTAAAAAACCATGGAGACATCACACACCCCTGGGCCCCAAACCTACAATTTACTGAAAACCAATCACTTTTCCTCTCTTCCCAAAACTTCACAGCCTTACATCCTCGATAAAAACTTTTTACTGCTTCTAACAACTTGCCTCCCACACCATATATTCCCTTTAAAACCCTTCCACAGAGGGACTCTAAACAAATTTTATCATTTGGGCCCTTTTCAAAATCCAAAATGCTACATACAAATTCCATTTGCTTTCTAAGTATTTCCACATACATTCTTCAAAGCAAACACCTATCCACACATCCTCTACCACTTCTGAAACCGCACTGCTCTTCCCCAAACTGAACCTGTACAAACCTTCACCCTCTCAAACATACCCCCCATATAGTTTTACCAGGAATACTCAACAAACTTAAAACCTTTTGAAATTTTGAGCACTCACTCTTATCCCCTTTGCCTTTGTACAATGGCACTATGCACCCCATTTTCCCCCAATCCTCAGCAAAACCTCACCATGATTTATACATACATTAAAAAAACCTACCAACCATCAACCCAAAACATTTACCCCCTTTTTTAATAAATTCCACTGCAATACCATCCAAACCTGCTGCCTTGCCGGGTTTCATCTTCCGCAAACTTTTACTTACCTCTTCTCTGTTTACCCAAAACATTTTCCCTAACCCTCTCACTTTGCAAAACCCCCCACGACCAAACAACCCTATAACTGCCACCCTGTCATCAGACACATTCAACAAACCTTCAAAATACTCATTCCCCTCCTTCTCACATCACCACTAAATTGTTATCACCTCCCCTTTTACAGCCTTATTGGGGAAGTTTATTTGCGCCCGTTTATTGAGTTCCCATTTGCCCGGTTTAAAGCAACGTATTCCCCTGCGTGCGTAGAAGGGGATAAAAGGGAGGTAGCGGGGGGCTGGAAATCCTCCCCTCTCCCTTTTTTTTTTTTTCATTTTCCCAAAAAAAGGAACAGAGGGGCCAGGTGAGGATATTCCAAAAAAGGCCCATCCTTTTTGTTCTAACGCTAGCTCGCTAACGCGGGAAATGGCGAATAGTTAAAAAGAAAGAAAGAAAGAATTATATTCATATATAAATATATTTTATAAATAAAAAATAAAAATTATAAATATAAAATTATAAATATATAATATATATATATATATATAAAAAATAATAATATATATTTTTTTTTTTTTATACTTTTTCGCTGTTCCCGCTTTGCGAGGTACGCAAGGGAAAAAGACGAAAGAAATGGCCCACCCCCCCCCCCATACACATGTATATACAAACGCCACACACGCAAATTTATACATACCAACACAGCTTTCCTTGGTTTAACCCCAAACCCGCTTCACATGCCTTGATTCAATCCACTGACAGCACGTAAACCCCCGGGAAATACCACATCGCTCCAATTCACTCTATTCCTTGCCTCCTTTCACCCTCCTAAAAGTCAGGCCCCATCACACAAAATTTTTTTCAACCCAATCTTTCCACCCCCAAAATTTGGTCTCCCCTTCATCTCCTTGCTCCCTCCACCTCCGACACATATATCCTTTTGGGTCAATCTTCCCACTCATCCCTCCATTTTCCCCAAAACCCAAATTTTAAAAAAACCCTCTTCTGCTCTCTCAACCACGCTTCTTTTTATTTCCACACATCTCTTTTAAACCCTTACGTTACTCACATCGATCAAACCACCTCACACCACACATTGTCCTCAAACATTCATTTCCAAGCACATCCATCCCCCTGCGCCAACTCTATCCATAGCCCAGGGCCTCGAAACCCTTACAACATTGTTGGAACCACTTTTCCCTTCAAACAAACCCTTTTTTTTGTTTCCGAGATAATGTTCTCGACTTCCACACTTTCCCTTAAAAGGCCCCTAAAATTTTCGCCCCCTCCCCCCCCCCCATGATGCACTTCCACTTCCAAGGTTCCATCCGTTGCCAGATCCACTCCCAGATATCTAAAACACTTAAATTCCCTCCAGTTTTTTTTTTCCCATTCAAACTCACCTCCCAATTGACTTGAACCTAAACCCTACTGTACCTAAAAAACCCTTTGGGCCTCTTATTCACATTTACTCTTAACTTTCTTCTTCCACACACTTTACCAAACTCATTCACCAGCTTCTGCGGGTTTCCACATGAATCAGCCACCAGCGCTGTATCATCACGAAAAACAACTGACTCATTTCCCAAGCTCTCTCACCCCCAAACAGACTTCATACTTGCCCCTCTTTCCAAACTCTTGCATTTAACCTCCCAAACAACCCCCACCCCCAAAAAAAATTAAACAACCAGGAGACACACACACCCCTGCCGCAAACCTACATTCACTGAGAACCAATCACTTCCTCTCTTCCTACACTTACACATGCCTATAATCCTCGATAAAAACTTTTCACTGCTTCTAACAACTTTCCTCCCACACCATAAAATATATATATATATATATATATATATATAATATAAAATATATATATATATTATCCCTGGGGATAGGGGAGAAAGAATATTTCCCCACGTATTCCCTGCTTTTTCCGTAGATGGCGACTAAAAGGGGAGGGGGGGGGCGGGAAAAACCTCCCCTCTTGCTTTTTTTTTATTTTCCAAAAGAGGGAAAAAGAAGGGGCCAGGTAAAAAGTTATCCTCCTCAACCCTCCTCCTTTCCCCACCCCCAACGGGGAAACCCTTGGATTTTTTACCTAACCCCTTCCCCAACCTCTACAAAAGCCCCAAAAAAAATCTCCCCCCCACGATCCATAACTTTAACTTTCTTCAAAACCTCCAATTATGCTCCTCCCTACCACTAACTGCTTTTCAAACCATCCTTTCATCCCAAAACCTTTTAATTTAAAAAAATTTTCCAGGTTTAAAACCTCCTTTTAGAAATCCTTAACTCAAAGAAAACATTTTAATTACCTCCCCCCGTTGAACAAACCCAAAACCCTTTTAGTTCTGCCTTTTAATAATAATTACTTTACCATCCCATGTTCTTTGAACCTTTTGAATTTTAAATGTTGCCTCACAACAATAAACTATAAAGAAAATCTTAAAACAGGAATACACCAAAAAATTTTCCGATCATCTATAAAGCCGATGTAAAATTTGAAAGTTTTATGTGGGCAACTGGAAAAGACCTTCCCGTTAGACTTAAGCGACATAAATATATGTAGAACGGACAAGAATCAATGCCATTTTTAATCACTTTTAAAAAACAAGAACATGTAAAAGACTGCAGGAATGCCATCTCAGCTATAACCCAAAATCAATTACCACAGAAAAAATTATTGAATCTTTTATTATTGAATACACCAGAATTTATATCTAACATTAGTGATTTTAAAAACAAAACAAATAGATACATATTTTTTTGAAAAAATTTTTAAAAATGTAATTTATGAACGCTCGATAACTGTCTTTGGACAATCGGGTGTTTACCAAATGCTTCTAGCTTCGTCTCTTCGATATATAAACTGACTGTTTTATTTTCTCTTGTGTCTCCCCCTGAGATGTGATTATTACAGGAAACGCACTTGGGAACTTATCGTGATTCATTTTCCCCGTGGCCGTATACTTGATCATGCCAAAATTGTGATCCTTTGTGACCCCCCTCCTTGTAATTTTAACTTTCTAAAAGGGGAAACAGAAGAAGGAGTCACGCGGGGAGTGCTCATCCTCCTCGAAGGCTCAATTGGGGTGTCTAAATTGTGTGGATGTAACCAAGATTAGAAAAAAGGAGAGATAGGTAGTATGTTCGAGGAGAAGAAACCTGGATGTTTTGGCTCTGAGTGAAACGAAGCTCAAGGGAAAAGGAAAGAGTGGTTTGGAATGTCTTTGGAGTAAATTCAGGGGTTAGTGAGAGGACAAGAGCAAGGGAAGGAGTAGCAGTACTCCGGAAACAGGAGTTGTGGGAGTATGTGATAGAATGTAAGAAAGAAAATTCTCTATTAATATGGGCAAAACTGAAAGTTGATGGAGAGAGATGGGTGATTATTAGTGCATATGCACCTGGGCATGAGAAGAAAGATCATGAGAGGCAAGTGTTTTGGGAGCAGCTGAATGAGTGTGTTAGTGGTTTTGATGCACGAGACCGGGGTATGGTGATGGGTGATTTGAATGTAATGGTGAGTAATGTGGCAGTTGAGGGAATAATTGGTATACATGGGGTGTTCAGTGTTGTAAATGGAAATGGTGAAGAGCTTGTAGATTTATGTGCTGAAAAAGGACTGGTGATTGGGAATACCTGGTTTAAAAAGCGAGATATGCATAAGTATACGTATGCAAGTAGGAGAGATGGCCAGAGAGCGTTATTGGATTACGTGTTAATTGACAGGCGTGCGAAAGAGAGACTTTTGGATGTTAATGTGCTGAGAGGTGCAACTGGAGGGATGTCTGATCATTATCTTGTAGAGGCTAAGGTGAAGATTTGTATGGGTTTTCAGAAAAGAAGAGTGAATGCTGGGGTGAAGAGGGTGGTGAGAGTAAGTGAGCTTTGGAAGGAGACTTGTTTGAGGAAGTACCAGGAGAGACTGAGTACAGAATGGAAAAAGGTGAGAACAATGGAAGTAAGGGGAGTGGGGGAGGAATGGGATGTATTTAGGGGATCAGTGATGGATTTCGCAAAAGATGCTTGTAGCATGAGAAGAGTGGGAGGTGGGTTGATTAGAAAGGATAGTGAGTGGTGGGATGAAGAAGTAAGATTATTAGTGAAAGAGAAGAGAGAGGCAGTTGGACGATTTTTGCAGGGAAAAAATGCAATTGAGTGGGAGATGTATAAAAGAAAGAGACAGGAGGTCAAGAGAAAGGTGCAAGAGGTGAAAAAGAGGGCAAATGAGAGTTGGGGTGAGAGAGTATCGTTAAATTTTAGGGAGAATAAAAAGATGTTCTGGAAGGAGGTAAATAAAGTGCGTAAGACAAGGGAGCAAATGGGAACTTCAGTGAGGGGCGCAAATGGGGAGGTGATAACAAGTAGTGGTGATGTGAGAAGGAGATGGAGTGAGTATTTTGAAGGTTTGTTGAATGTGTTTGATGATAGAGTGGCAGACATAGGGTGTTTTGGTCGAGGTGGTGTGCAAAGTGAGAGGGTTAGGGAAAATGATTTGGTAAACAGAGAAGAGGTAGTAAAGACTTTGCGGAAGATGAAAGCCGGGAACGCAGCAGGTTTGGATGGTATTGCAGTGGAATTTATTAAAAAAGGGGGTGACTGTATTATTGACTGGTTGGTAAGGTTATTCAATGTATGTATGACTCGTGGAGGATATATATATATATATATATATATATATATATATATATATATATATATATATATATATATATATTTTTTTTTTTTTTTTTTTTTTTTTTATACTTTGTCGCTGTCTCCCGCGTTTGCGAGGTAGCGCGAGGAAACAGACGAAAGAAATGGCCCAACCCCCATACACACGTACATACACACGTCCACACACGCAAATATACATACCTACACAGCTTTCCATGGTTTACCCCAGACGCTTCACATGCCTTGATTCAATCCACTGACAGCACGTCAACCCCTGTATACCACATCGCTCCAATTCACTCTATTCCTTGCCCTCCTTTCACCCTCCTGCATGTTCAGGCCCCGATCACACAAAATCTTTTTCACTCCATCTTTCCACCTCCAATTTGGTCTCCCTCTTCTCCTCGTTCCCTCCACCTCCGACACATATATCCTCTTGGTCAATCTTTCCTCACTCATTCTCTCCATGTGCCCAAACCATTTCAAAACACCCTCTTCTGCTCTCTCAACCACGCTCTTTTTATTTCCACACATCTCTCTTACCCTTACGTTACTTACTCGATCAAACCACCTCACACCACACATTGTCCTCCAACATCTCATTTCCAGCACATCCATCCTCCTGCGCACAACTCTATCCATAGCCCACGCCTCGCAACCATACAACATTGTTGGAACCACTATTCCTTCAAACATACCCATTTTTGCTTTCCGAGATAATGTTCTCGACTTCCACACATTTTTCAAGGCTCCCAAAATTTTCGCCCCCTCCCCCACCCTATGATCCATTTCCGCTTCCATGGTTCCATCCGCTGACAGATCCACTCCCAGATATCTAAAACACTTCACTTCCTCCAGTTTTTCTCCATTCAAACTCACCTCCCAATTGACTTGACCCTCAACCCTACTGTACCTAATAACCTTGCTCTTATTCACATTTACTCTTAACTTTCTTCTTCCACACACTTTACCAAACTCAGTCACCAGCTTCTGCAGTTTCTCACATGAATCAGCCACCAGCGCTGTATCATCAGCGAACAACAACTGACTCACTTCCCAAGCTCTCTCATCCCCAACAGACTTCATACTTGCCCCTCTTTCCAGGACTCTTGCATTTACCTCCCTAACAACCCCATCCATAAACAAATTAAACAACCATGGAGACATCACACACCCCTGCCGCAAACCTACATTCACTGAGAACCAATCACTTTCCTCTCTTCCTACACGTACACATGCCTTACATCCTCGATAAAAACTTTTCACTGCTTCTAACAACTTGCCTCCCACACCATATATTCTTAATACCTTCCACAGAGCATCTCTATCAACTCTATCATATGCCTTCTCCAGATCCATAAATGCTACATACAAATCCATTTGCTTTTCTAAGTATTTCTCACATACATTCTTCAAAGCAAACACCTGATCCACACATCCTCTACCACTTCTGAAACCGCACTGCTCTTCCCCAATCTGATGCTCTGTACATGCCTTCACCCTCTCAATCAATACCCTCCCATATAGTTTACCAGGAATACTCAACAAACTTATACCTCTGTAATTTGAGCACTCACTCTTATCCCCTTTGCCTTTGTACAATGGCACTATGCACGCATTCCGCCAATCCTCAGGCACCTCACCATGAGTCATACATACATTAAATAACCTTACCAACCAGTCAACAATACAGTCACCCCCTTTTTTAATAAATTCCACTGCAATACCATCCAAACCTGCTGCCTTGCCGGCTTTCATCTTCCGCAAAGCTTTTACTACCTCTTCTCTGTTTACCAAATCATTTTCCCTAACCCTCTCACTTTGCACACCACCACGACCAAAACACCCTATATCTGCCACTCTGTCATCAGACACATTCAACAAACCTTCAAAATACTCATTCCATCTCCTTCTCACATCACCACTACTTGTTATCACCTCCCCTTTTACGCCCTTCACTGAAGTTCCCATTTGCTCCCTTGTCTTACGCACGTATTCCCTGCGTGTCGTAGAAGGCGACTAAAAGGGGAGGTAGCGGGGGGGCTGGAAATCCTCCCCTCTCGTTTTTTTTTTTTCATTTTCCAAAAGAAGGAACAGAGGGGGCCAGGTGAGGATATTCCAAAAAAGGCCCAGTCCTCTGTTCTTAACGCTAGCTCGCTAACGCGGGAAATGGCGAATAGTTTAAAAGAAAGAAAGAAAGAATGTATATACATATATATATATATATATATATATATATATATATATATATATATATAAATGTATATATATATATATATATATATATATATATATATATATATATATATATTTTTTTTTTTTTATACTTTGTCGCTGTCTCCCGCGTTTGCGAGGTAGCGCAAGGAAACAGACGAAAGAAATGGCCCAACCCCCCCCCCCATACACATGTATATACATACGTCCACACACGCAAATATACATACCTACACAGCTTTCCATGGTTTACCCCAGACGCTTCACATGCCTTGATTCAATCCACTGACAGCACGTCAACCCCGGTATACCACATCGCTCCAATTCACTCTATTCCTTGCCCTCCTTTCACCCTCCTGAATGTTCAGGCCCCGATCACACAAAATCTTTTTCACTCCATCTTTCCACCTCCAATTTGGTCTCCCTCTTCTCCTTGCTCCCTCCACCTCCGACACATATATCCTCTTGGTCAATCTTTCCTCACTCATCCTCTCCATGTGCCCAAACCACTTCAAAACACCCTCTTCTGCTCTCTCAACCACGCTCTTTTTATTTCCACACATCTCTCTTACCCTTACGTTACTCACTCGATCAAACCACCTCACACCACACATTGTCCTCAAACATCTCATTTCCAGCACATCCATCCTCCTGCGCACAACTCTATCCATAGCCCACGCCTCGCAACCTTACAACATTGTTGGAACCACTATTCCTTCAAACATACCCATTTTTGCTTTCCGAGATAATGTTCTCGACTTCCACACATTCTTCAAGGCCCCTAGAATTTTCGCCCCCTCCCCCACCCTATGATGCACTTCCACTTCCATGGTTCCATCCGTTGCCAGATCCACTCCCAGATATCTAAAACACTTCACTTCCTCCAGTTTTTCTCCATTCAAACTCACCTCCCAATTGACTTGAACCTCAACCCTACTGTACCTAATAACCTTGCTCTTATTCACATTTACTCTTAACTTTCTTCTTCCACACACTTTACCAAACTCAGTCACCAGCTTCTGCAGTTTCTCACATGAATCAGCCACCAGCGCTGTATCATCAGCGAACAACAACTGACTCACTTCCCAAGCTCTCTCATCCCCAACAGACTTCATACTTGCCCCTCTTTCCAAAACTCTTGCATTTACCTCCCTAACAACCCCATCCATAAACAAATTAAACAACCATGGAGACATCACACACCCCTGCCGCAAACCTACATTCACTGAGAACCAATCACTTTCCTCTCTTCCTACACGTACACATGCCTTACATCCTCGATAAAAACTTTTCACTGCTTCTAACAACTTTCCTCCCACACCATATATATATATATATATATATATATATATATATATATATATATATATATATATATTATCCCTGGGGATAGGGGAGAAAGAATACTTCCCACGTATTCCCTGCGTGTCGTAGATGGCGACTAAAAGGGGAGGGGGGGGGGGCTGGAAATCCTCCCCTCTTGCTTTTTTTTTATTTTCCAAAAGAGGGAACAGAGAAGGGGGCCAGGTGAGGATATTCCCTCAAAGGCCCAGTCCTCCGTTCTCAACGCTACCTCGCTAATGCGGGAAATGGCGAATAGTGTGAGAAAAAAAAAATATATATATATATATATATCTTTCATACATACTCGCCATTTCCCATCATAGCGAAGTAGCGTTAAAGCAGAGGACTGAGCCAAAAAGAGAATATCATCAATTGACCCCCTTCTAGATTCACGATCCATAGGGAAGGAAGCAAGTTTAAGTTTAGTATATACATAAAACCTACCAATGTATGGTCATACATCCATCATTACTCATCTCAACATGACAGAGTTAAATTATCATTATTGCAATCTATGTTCCTTTGGGCATTACCTATTTGCAGTACAGAGCTTATTGATGTTGAGTTTGAGAAGATATATTCTATTGGATCTAAATTAAAGTACCCTAGATCTTTCATTGATAAATCCTTTAAGCTAGCAAAGAAATCATTTTATAGAGTTGAGCCTAAACCTCCCGTTGACACCAAGACCCTTTTAGTTCTGCCTTTTAATAATAATTTTACTTTACTTCCCATGTTGCTTAGATCCTTTGATGTAAATGTTGCCTTCAGCAACAATAATACTATAAAGAATATCTTAATCAGGAATTCACCAGAAAATTCTCCTGGATGCATCTATAAAGCTCGATGTAGAAATTGTGATAAGTTTTATGTTGGGCAGACTGGTAAGGACCTTCCTGTTAGACTTAAGCGACATAAATATAGTGAGAACGGGACAAGAATCAAATGCCTTGTTTAATCACGTTAAAAACTATGATCATTGTATTGACTGCAGGAATGCCATCTCAGCTATTAACTCTAGCTCAATTACCACGAGAAATATTATTGAATCTTCTATTATTGAATACACAAAGATTTATAATCTTAACATTAGTGATTATCTAAACAAATTAGATAACTTTATTGTTGATAAAATTTGTAAAATGATAAGTTTATGAACGCTCGATAACTGTCTTGGACAATCGCATGTTTACCAAATGGCGTTCTAGCTTCGTCTCTTCGATATATATAAACTGACTGTTTTATTTCTCTCTTGTGTCTCCCCTGATGATGTGATTATTACAGGAAAGCGCACTTGGGAACTTATCGTGTTTCATTTTCCCCGTGGTCTCGTATACTTGATCATGCGCAAAATTGTGATCCTTTGTGATCCCTCCCCTCCTTGTATTTTTAACTTTCTAAAAGGGGAAACAGAAGAAGGAGTCACGCGGGGAGTGCTCATCCTCCTCGAAGGCTCAGATTGGGGTGTCTAAATGTGTGTGGATGTAACCAAGATGAGAAAAAAGGAGAGATAGGTAGTATGTTCGAGGAGAGGAACCTGGATGTTTTGGCTCTGAGTGAAACGAAGCTCAAGGGGAAAAGGAAAGAGTGGTTTGGGAATGTCTTTGGAGTAAAGACAGGGGTTAGTGAGAGGACAAGAGCAAGGGAAGGAGGAGCATTACTCCTGAAACAAGAGTGGTGGGAGCATGTGATAGAGTGCAAGAAAGTAAACTCTAGATTGATATGGGTAAAACTGAAAGTTGATGGAGAGAGATGGGTCATTATTAGTTCATATGCACCTGGGCATGAGAAGAAAGATTATGAGAGGCAAGTGTTCTGGGAGCAGTTGAATGAGTGTGTTAGTGGTTTTGATGCACGAGACCGGGTTATGGTGATGGGTGATTTGAATGCAAAGGTAAGTAATGTGGCAGTTGAGGGAATAATTGGTATACATGGGGTGTTCAGTGTTGTAAATGGAAATGGTGAGGAGCTTGTAGATTTATGTGCTGAAAAAAGGACTGGTGATTTGGAATACCTGGTTTAAAAAGGGAGATATACATAAGTATACATATGTAAGTAGGAGAGATGGCCAGAGAGCGTTATTTTATTATGTGTTAATTGATAGGCTCATTAAAGAAAGACTTTTGGATGTTAATGTGCTGAGAGGTGCAACTGGAGGGATGTCTGATCATTATCTTGTAGAGACGAAGGTGAAAATTTGTAGGGGTTTTTAGAAAAGAAGAGAGAATGTTGGGATGAAGAGAGTGGAGAGAGTAAGTGAGTTTGGGAAGGAGACTTGTGTGAGGAAGTACCAGGAGAGAATGAGTACAGAATGGAAAAAGGTGAGAACAAAGGACGTAAGGGGAGTGGGGGAGGAATGGGAGGTATTTAGGGAAGCAGTGATGGCTTACGCAAAAGATGCTTGTAGCATGAGAAGCGTGGAAGGTGGGCAGATTGGAAAGGGTAGTGAGTGATGGGATGACGAAGTAAGATTATTAGTGAAAGAGAAGAGAGAGACATTTGAACGATTTTTGCAGGTGAATAATGCAAGTGAATGGGTGATGTAGAAAAGAAAGAGACAGGAGGTCAAGAGAATGGTGCAAGAGGTGAAAGAGAGGGCAAATGATGGATGGGGTGAGAGAGTATCATTAGATTTTAGGGAGAATAAAAATAAGTTTTGGAAGGAGGTAAATAAAGTGCGTAAGACAAGGGAACAAATGGGAACTTCAGTGAAGGGGGCTAATGGGGAGGTGATGACAAGTAGTGGTGATGTCAGAAAGCGATGGAGTGAGTATTTTGAAGGTTTCTTGAATGTGTTTGATGATAGAGTTGCAGATATAGGAAGTTTTGGTCGAGGTGGTGTGCAAAGTGAGAGGGTTAGGAAAACTGATTTGGTAAACAGAGAAGAGGTAGTAAAAGCATTGCGGAAGATGAAAGTCGGCAAGGCAGCGGGTCTGGATGGTATTGCAGTGGTATTTATTAAAAAAAGGGGGTGACTGTGTTGTTGAGTGGTTGGAAAGGTTATTTATTGTATGTGTGATTCATGGTGAGTTGCATGAGGATTGGCGGAATGCTTGCATAGTGCCATTGTACAAAGCCAAAGGGGATAAGAGTGGGTGCTCACATTACAGAGGTATACGTTTGTTGAGTATTCCTGGTAAATTATATGTTAGGGTATTGATTGAGAGGGTGAAGGCATGTACAGAGCATCAGATTGGGGGAGAGCAGTGTGGTTTCAGAAGTGGTAGAGGATGTGTGGATCAGGTGTTTGCTTTGAAGAATGTATGTGAGAAATGCCTAGAAAAGGAAATGAATTTGTATGTAGCATTTATGGATCTGGAGAAGGTATATGATAGAGTTGATATAGATGCTCTGTGGAAGGTATTAAGAATATATGGTGTGGGAGGCAAGTTGTTAGAAGCAGTGGACAGTTTCTATCGAGGATGTAAGGCATGTGTACGTGTAGGAAGAGACGAAAGTGATTGGTTCTCAGTGAATGTAGGTTTGCGTCAGGGGTGTGTGATGTCTCTTTGTTGTTTAATTTGTTTATGGGTGGGGTTGTTCGGAAGGTGAATGTAAGAGTTTTGGAAAGAGGGGCAAGTATGCAGTCTGTTGTGGATGATAGAGACTGGGAAGTCAGTCATTTTTTGTTTGCTGATGATAGAGCGCTGGTGGCTGATTCATGTGAGACACAGCAGAAGCTAGTGACTGAGTTTGGTAAAGTGTGTGAAAGAAGAAAGTTGAGAGTAAATGTGAATAAGAGCAAGGTTATTAGGTACAGAAGAGTTGAGGGTCAAGTCAATTGGGAGATAAGTGTGAATGGAGAAAAACTGGAGGAAGTGAAGTGTTTTAGAAATCTGGGAGTGGATTTGGCAGCGGATGGAACCATGGAAGCGGAAGTGAATCATAGGGTGGGGGAGGGGGCGAAAATGCTGGGAGCCTTGAAGAATGTGTGGAAGTCGAGAACATTATCTCGGAAAGCAAAAGTGGGTGTGTTTGAAGGAATAGTGGTTCAAACAATGTTGTATGGTTGCGAGGCGTGGGCTTTGGATAGAGTTGTGCGTAGGAGGGTGGATGTGCTGGAAATGAGATGTTTGAGGACAATATGTGGTTTGAGGTGGTTTGATCGAGTAAATAATGTAAGGGTAAGAGAGATGTGTGGTAATAAAAAGAGTGTGGTTGAGAGAGCAAAAGTGGGTGTTTTGAAATGGTTTGGGCACATGGAGAGAATGAGTGCGGAAAGATTGTCCAAGAGGATATACATATCAGAGGTGGAGGGAACGAGGAGAAGTGGGAGACCAAATTGGAGGTGGAAAGATTGAGTGAAAAAGATTTTGAGTGATCGGAGCCTGAACATGCAGGAGGGTGAAAGGCGTGTAAGGAATAGAGTGAATTGGAACGATGTGGTATACCGGGGTCGACGTGCTGTCGATGGATTGAACCAGGGCATGTGAAGCGTCTTGGGTAAACCATGGAAAGTTCTGTGGGACCTAGATATGGAAAGGGAGCTGTGGTTTCGGTGGATTATTACATGACAGCCAGAGACTGAGTGTGAACGAATGAGGCCTTTGTTGTCTTTTCCTAGCGCTACCTTGCTCACATGACGGGGGAGGGGGTTGTTACTCCTTGTGTGGCGAGGTGGCGATGGGAATGAATAAAGGCAGACAGTATGAATTATGTACATGTGTATGTATGTATATATCTGTGTATGTATATATATGTGTACATTGAGTTATATAGGTATGTATATTTGCGTATGTATATATATATATATATATATATATATATATATATATATATATATATATATATATATATATATATATATATATATATATATATATATATATATATATATATATATATATATATATATATATATATATATATATATATATATATATATATATATATATATATATGTGTGTGTGTGTGTATGTGGGTGGGTTGGGCCATTCTTTCTTCTGTTTCCTTGCGCTACCTTGCTAACGAGGGAGACAGTGACAAATGAAAATATATAAATAGAATAAATGAATATATATATATATATATATATATATATATATATATATATATATATATATATATATATATATATATATATATATATATATATATATATATATATATATATTTATATATATGTATATATATATTTCTTTTTTTTTCATACTATTCGCCATTTCCCGCGATAGCGAGGTAGCGTTAAGAACAGAGGACTGATCCTTTGAGGGAATATCCTCACCTGGCACTCTTCTCTGTTCCTTCTTTTTTTTGATTTTCCAAAAGAAGGGACAGAGAAGGGGGCCAGGTGAGGATATTCCCTGAAAGGCCCAGTCTTCTGTTCTTAACGCTCCCTCGCTATTGCAGGAAATGTCGAATAATATGAAAGAAAAGAAAAAAAAAAGAAAATATATATATATATATATATATATATATATATATATATATATATATATATATACATATATATATATATATATATATATATATATATATATATATATATATATATATATATATATATATATATATATATATATATATATATATATATATATATATATATATATATATATATGTACATTTGGGAAAATGTGTTCTGCAATGAAATAATATAGTATAAAAAAGAATCCTTCAAATGTAGTAAGCACCATTTTTTTATTTCCCTCGCAGATTGTAGAATATTAAGATATAATAGGATTTTTGGAAATAAACCAGATTATTTTCATTAGTTCTCTCTCTGAGGAAAATGGCCAGTTGATTAATTTAAAACATGAATCATGTAACGCAATTTTTTGTTTTTAAAAAATGAGAATAGTTTCAACTGTAGTGCATGTCAAT